>NC_057812.1:705235518-705236281 GCF_018294505.1 Triticum aestivum | reverse complement strand
GGAGTACGTACTCCCGCTCCTCATATACCACATAGATGAATCTTTTATACCTTTTTATTATTTTTAATATACTTTATTAGTAATTATTAGATACCCCAAAATGAGTTTCATGAAAAAATTCATGTGAGTCTATGTATTTTTAAATATTTACGTATATACTGATGTGTTTGTACGTGAAAAGGTATATTACAAAAAGTACGTCGCAGATGAAATTTTTCAACTAAACTCATATTGAGATATCTTAGAATATTTAATGAAGTATATTGAAAATAATAGAGGTATAATTAATGCGTATATGAGGCATATTGAGGATGGGAGTACATACTCCCAAGAGTACAGAAAAGAAGTCTATATATATATACACGATGCGATTATATATAGGGTCGCGCTATTCGTCACCCTGGGTGACGAATAGTTATTCTTCACCCCCCTCTATTTTACTATCAATGCACCGTAATTTTACGTTTCGTAAGTTTTGTCTTATTTCCGACGCAAAAAGAGATCGTAAGAAAATATATAATCGTCGTAAAAAATATTTTATGTTATGTACAATTACAAACGTAAAAACATAGTCTAAAATACACATAAACTGCAAATTTTCTTGTTGACCTATATTTTTATTTTCTTATGTCAAATTTTACGTAGTGAATCAATAGAAATGTAACTATTTGAATTTCAAATGTAATTTAATTATGAAATGATCGTAAGATTACATCGGGTGAGAATAACTTATTCTACACCCTGGGTGATGAATACTAACAAT